>NC_056748.1:431951678-431996678 GCF_019279795.1 Protopterus annectens | reverse complement strand
GAATGAGCTTTCACTGGAGCTATAAGTTCCTTATTTGAGATGAGATAAACATGATTAATGCAGTCCCTGATCCACTTGGCAATAGTGACTTTTGTGACGGCTTTGCCTAATCTATTATCCGAAAAGGACACAAACAGTTGATCTGATTTTCGTGCTTTGTGTGTCCTATCCAAATAGAAACGTAATTGTCTGTGCACATCCAAGCAGTGAAAAGTATATTCAGCTCTATTCGAATACTTGGGGAAGAAGACCGGTAGCTCTAGTGATTGTTATAGACAAAAGTTAGAACAAACCTTTGGTATAAAAGATGGGTTTGGTCTAAGAGATAATCTATCCTTGTGAAATACCAAGTATGGTGGTTTAACACATAGGGCTTGAAGTTCTGAAACTCGTCTGGCTGAAGTAATAGCAACTAGAAAGGCAGTCTTCCAAGAAAGGAATTTTAGATCACAGGTTGCTGCCGGCTCAAAGGGGGATGAGGTTAATGCACCTAGTACCACGTTAAGGTCCCACGGAGGTGCAGGTTGAGATATAGGGGGTCGTAGAAGCCAAGCTCATTTAATAAAGGCTTTGCACAACTTGTTGCTCATTAAAGGAGGTTGCACACTTTCATGAAAATTTGAAATAGCCGCCAATTGTACTTTGATGGTAGACACTGAGCAACCTTGGTTGAATAGGGAAGCTAAAAACTTCAGTACTTCTGATACCGAGGCTGTCATCGGGTCTAATCCTCGGAGTTGGGCCCAAATAGCAAACCTCTTCCATTTATTGCTATATATCTTTTGTAGAAGTCTTGTGGGCGAAGACAAGATGTGCATGACTTCAGGGGCAAAAGTATGGCTCCTAACTATGGTTGGAAGAGGAGTAGCCAGGCTGCCAACTTCAATGAATGGAGGGACTGATGGAGCTGTCCTGACTGATGAGTCAAAAGGTCCGGAACTTGGTCCAGGAACCAAGGACCCTCCAATGCATATCTGTGAAGAAAGGGGAACCAGACTTGTCCAGGCCAGTATGGGGCGATTAATATCATTTTGCTTCTCAAGCGAATCGCCTTCTGAATCACCTTGGGGAGAAGGGGAACCGGTGGAAAGGCATATAACAGACCGGAGGGCCAAACGTGGACTAGAGCGTCCTTGGGAATCTCCCCCAGAACTGGGGTCAGAGTGAAGAAGTGTTGGCATTTCGCGTTAAGGGGACTTGTGAAGAGATCGCAACAAGGAATTCCCCATCTTGTGAATATCTGCGTTATCACTCTGTTGTTCAAGGACCACTCATGAGGTGAGAGAATAGTTCTGCTCAGTCTGTCGGCTATCACGTTGGATTTCCCCGGAATGTGCGTTGCCACTAGGAAACGCTTGGTAGCGATCGCCCAATCCCATACTTTCATGGCTTCTCTGCAAAGGGGGTAGGACCTGGTTCCTCCTTGCTTGTTTAAGTACCAGACTACCGACATGTTGTCGGACTGAATGGCAATCGTACCCTGGGGGAGGTGATCGTGCAGTGCTTGCAACGCTAAAAGCACCGCCCTCATCTCTAGGATATTGATATGGAGAAGACTCTCGTCGGAGTGCCACGTGCCTTGGACTGACCTGTCCAGATAATGTCCCCCCCACCCTGTCTGGGAGGCGTCCGTAGTCAACGTGGCAGAGGGGAGTGGGGGAACGAAGTGTCACCCTAGATTCAGGTTGGAGGATAGAAGCCACCAACGAAGATCCTGTTTGCACGTGTCTGTGATCAGTATGTGGTGACTGAGGGGAAGGTCTTGATAAGACCACTGGACTGATAGGAGCCACTGAAGTATCCTCATGTGCAACCTTGCCAAGGGGACCAGAAGAATGTTGGCTGCCATGGAGCCCAACAGCTGTAGGACCATTCTTGCTGGAGCACGACGTTTGAGGAGCAGCGCCTGAACCTGACGCTGGAGCGTCGCTATTCTTTCCGTAGGGAGATAGACTCGCATCTGCCTTGAATCTATTTCTGCACCAATAAACAGAATACGCTGAGATGGTTGCAATACAGATTTTGACCAATTGAAGGTGATTCCTAAGGAGTTGCCTAGTGTGATAGTGGCTGCTAGGTTCTCCGAGAGTAGATGCCTGGAGGTGGCAGTTAGGAGCCAGTCGTCTAGGTATTGAAACACCTGGAATCCTAAACTTCTCAAGTGAGCAGTCACCACCGCCAAACATTTGGTGAACACCCTGGGGGCTGTGGTGAGACCAAAGGGCAGTGCTCGGAACTGAAAATGACTGTCTCCTAGGCTGAAGCGTAAGTGTCTCCTCGACGCCTGATCTATCAGGATGTGATAGTAGGCGTCTTTGAGATCTATGGAGCACATCCAAACACCTTTCTCCAAAAGCGGGAGAATGGATTGCAAAGTGACCATCCGAATTTGGACTTTTACAAATCGGTTTAGTTTGCTGAGATCCAAAATGGGTCTCAAGTCCCGGTCTTTTTTGGCACCAAAAAGAATCTTGAGTAAGTCCCTAATCCGGCCTGGTCTGCGGGGACAGGTTGGATGACCCCTTTTTGAAGCAGCTTTGATACTTCGTTGGCTGCATGATCCCGTTGACTGGGTGGTGGGTCCGGGATTCTTTGGACTGGTGGAGGGGGTTGAACAAAGGGGATGGTATAACCTCCGGCGATGATTCGAAGCACCCATTGGTCCTGAGTAATATTTTCCCAGGCCTTTAGGTGCTTCGAAAAGCGACCCCCGACTGGCTCTGGAGCTGCACAGTCGGGTACTCCTTCAGGGGTGCTGGAAGGAGGAGGAGCCACGAAAGGACTCGCGGTCTCCAGTGTTGCGGGGGCCTCCGCCGCCTCTGGGAAGGCGTCTCCCTGAAAAATTTCCCCTTCCTCTGCCTCTAGGAGGGGAATCGCTCTGCTGCGACGAGTAAGGCTTTTGAGATTTGCGGAACCACATTTTCCCTCCTCTTCGAGCCTTGGGATAAGGTCTGAAGGGAACGGAAAACCGGGCTCCTACGGCAGTTAAAGTCTTACCCTCCTGTTCGCAACGAGTCAATGTGTCCTTTACCTTGGGTCCAAACAGTGAGGACCCATCAAAGGGGGCGTCGGCAAAGGAAGACTTAAAGGCCTCCGCAAAGTGACACAGGCGTAGCCAGGCTTGTCTCCGTAGAGCAACACCTGTTCCCGCCGCCCTACTCGCTCCTTCGGCTGCATAAGAAATGAGCCTCATGGACGAGTTAGATAATGAAGATAGGGTAGCCAACTGGGAGTTAACCGTCTGGGTCAACTGCTCAGGTAAGATACCAGAGAGGGTATCCGAAAGCTCCTTGACCAGATCCCTCTGTAGTCTGGTGAAATGTGTCAGGTAATTCAGAGACCTTAACGTAAAGGCCGCTGAAGAAAGGGTACGCTTGCCGTACCGATCCATGCTCCTAGACTCTTTATTAGGAGGATGGACGGACGTCGAAGCCTCTGCCACATCTTGCTGGGTGGCAGATGCCACCACCATAGCATCTACAGCCACGCCTTTAAATAAAAAGTCCTTGTCCGGGGGAGCCGAGAGGAACTTATTGGGGCGAGCTGGCACCGGTTCCACAGAATCCGGGTGTTCCCACGCCCTTCGAGAGATCAAATCCAGAAGCTCATCGAAGGGCGGAGACACCCAGGAGGCGGAGGGCTGAGCCCCGAAGGCCTTGAGGAAGACCGACTCCTCAGCAGAAGGGGGTTTGGACTGCCAGTCGCCTCGTTGTTTGAGGATCTCCAGGATGTCCGCAAAGGAGACATCTTCCGAGGACGACTTTGGGGACCCCTCCGCATCATCGAGGTCGGTGTCCGAGGTGAGAGACTCATCAGGGGAGTCGACGTGTTTCCTCTTACACTGTTTCTTCCTGGGAGGTTCCTCCGAAAGCGTGTCTGAGGGACCTCCAGGAAGAAGGGAACCCCCAATGGGGGTAACCTCAGGCCCAGGGGCTCCGCTGTCGTAAGACAGGGGGATTGCAGAGGCGCCAGTCTCCATGCCCAGGGAAGGTGGTGGTGAAAAGGTCGAAGTGGCCACAGAGGATTTGGCCAAGGCACTTCTCATGGCATCGAAGGCTGGACCCCCAGAGTCCTGGGAAGGTCCAGCCCCCGAGACCACAACAGCAGTCGGAGCCCCCGCAGCTGACGCACCGAGAGGGAGGCTCGGAACCGAAAGAATCGGGCCCGAAGCATCCCCCCCAGGGCCGACAGAGGAGGTCCGCGTACCGAACCCCGACCCGAGGGACGGGGTTGAAGTTAGGGTTGAAACCGACCCAATAACCTCCACCGGTTCCACCAACACCGACTCCAATGGCGCCGAGGCTGTTGGAGGAGGAATCAATGTAGCAGGATGGGAGATCGGCTCCAGAGCCGACTGGGCTGGAGCAGAGATCAACTTTGCGAAGACTGGAGACTAAAAGAGCCTCTGAAGCACCCTGTCTAAGTCCGAATCGGACATCCTCGATGACCGAGAAGAGACCGACCGGGTCCGAGTCGACTTCTCCGCCGGTTCCGAAAGACTGGGGGACCGGCTCCGTAATGGTTCAAGAATTATCGGCGCCGAGGGAGACTCCACTACAACTGCAATTTCCCTCGGAGCCGATGTGGACTTCGGCACCGAAGGGGAAGTGTCTGAGCGGGCAACCCCCATCGGCTCCGAAGGCAGTGGAGCCGATGAAGGTAACACGCCCGAGCTCTCGACTCCGAAACCCGAGGAGTCGAGGCTGGAGACATCGAGGCAGACTGTTCCGCCCTCGGCTCCGAAGTCCGTGGAGCCGACGGAGAAGCCTGCCGAGACTTTTTTGCTGCCAGATCTGACGGGCGGGTCGGAGACGAAGATTTTTTCTTCTTCCCAGAAGGTGAAGAAGAAGAAGAAGATAGGGCTTCCTCAAAGGAAGGGGCAATAAGCCCTTTCAAGATCAACTTATTTTTCCTCTCTTGGAGGACACGAGAGGAAAAAGCGTGGCAAACGCTACAGGACTCCTGAAGATGCTTGGAACCTAAACAATAAACACATAAGGAATGGTCATCTGTTATAGACATTTTGTAATTACATTTAATACATTTTTTAAAACCGGATGGTCTATGTTCTTTAGACATGGTTCTAAAAACACCCTAAACACAGACTACAAGAAAAAAACAAGTTAACACAGACAACCTAGGCTCTAACTTAAACGCCTAGGGTAGGGCTAGGCCCCTCTAACTTAAACGGGACCGTTAGGGTAGGGCTAGGCCCCTCTAACTTAAACGGGACCGTATACTAACAAACAAACACAATTTACCACAAAAAATATATAAAAACCAATCACACAACAACAATAGCTGTTAAAACAGCTTTTGGGTAAGTTTTACCAAAATTCAGACAGAAAACGTTTTCTGACTAAAGGTACTTAGCTCAGCCAAGTCCGAGACCACGTCTATGCTGGAAAGCGGCAAACGAGATCTGGGGAAGTGGTAGTGGTGCATCCTGGGATATGAGGTAACTCAGCCAATAAGAGACTGCGTTCTATTGTATAGCGGCCGAGTCGGAGCAGAGGATCGGCTCCGAACCCATCTGTAGAGAATGTAGGCGAGATAGGATCACATTACATCAAAAATCTACCTTTTGTATGTTTTTGCAGGGAAGCAAACCCCTTGGAAATTATATATACCAAATCCAGGATCGCACTGTAGTGGGGAAAAAAAGAACTTATGTACATACCATAACATTCCATCTGAGTAGTTAGACTTAATTTCTCATCAACCTGTGGGTCTTCAGATCCTCATCGGATCGGACACAGCAGATTTACCAGCTTCTGATCTGAGCTCCAAGCTCCCCCCTTACCCATAATACCCCTGCATCTCCTTCCTTCCCTCAGATCGTGTTTGCCATACCCTACATAAACCCAATGCAGAAAACCTTCAATAACCAGATAAACAGTAAACAGGAGAGCCATAAAGACTTTCTCTCCTGTCTGCCAAAGCAGAAAAATAGCAAGAGAAGGTCAGGGGGAAGGAGGGAGGGATGGCTGATGACAAATGAAGTGTAACTACTCAGATGGAAAGTTATGGTGACTACACAACTTCTTTATCTGAAGTAGTTAACTTCATTTGATCATCAACCTGTGGGACAGAGTCTCCAGCTACCAAAAACCTTGGGTGGCCCTCATGGAAGGATATTCCAGAGCACCGCAGTGCCAAAGGATGCTCTCTCTCTAGAAACCAAATATAATTTACAATGAGAAATGAATGTGCGAGATCAGGACCAAGCAGCCGCCGAAAAAATATCATCCAAGGACACACTGGACCAAAAGGAAGCTGACATAGCCATGGACCTGGTAGAATGGGCATGTACCCTACCCAGAAGAGAAGTACCTTTGTCTTTGTAAACCTGCAGAATGCAGAGAGAAATCCACTTGGCAATAGTTACCTTAGAAACTTGTTTGCCAAGAAAGGGCCTAGCAAAGGACACAAACAACTGGTCAGACTTGCGATAGGCCTTAGTCCTGTGCAAGTAGAAATATAGTTGTCTATACACATCTAACAAATGCAGTTTATATTCTCCCCTGTTCTGAAAATTTGGAAAGAAAGCAGGTAAATTGATTGACATTTGTTTCTGAAGCCACTTTGGGCAAAAAAGAAGGATTAGTATGAAGTGAAACCCTGTCTTATATGGAGGTCTGACAGATAATGCCTGAAGTTCTGACACTCTCCTAGCCGAGTTAATAGCCACTAGGAAAGCTGGCCTTCCAGGACAAAAATTTCAAATCCACAGAAGCAGAAGGCTCAAAGGGCAGAGCAACTAAAGCTTGCAAAACTAAGGTAAGGTCCCAAGGAGGAGTAGAGGTCCTTAATCAGAGGTCTTAAAAGAAAAGTACCTTTAATAAAGGTTTTGCAGAGAAGCTAAAGACGCCATGTTCTCACCTACATGTAAATGGCCGCCAGTTGAACTTTCACTGTAGATGAGCTGGTACCTTGCTGGAAAATGTGCACTAAGAATTTGAGGACCACTGGAATGGGAGCTGTAAAAGGATCTAAATCCCTCTGAGAAGCCCAGATAGAAAAACGCTTCCACTTACTACAGTAAACTTTTCTGGTAGAAGATTTATGAGCTGCCACCAAAATAGATTTGACCGGTGAAGAGAGACCGGGAGTCCTAACAATCAATGGAACCAGACCGTGATCTTCAGACTGTCCAGGTCTGGATGAGGAACCCTCGAGGGGTGCGAAATAAGATCCGGTATCGGACCTAGGATCCAAGGAGGAACTACCAGATGAGACCAAAGACAGGGAAACCAGATTTGGCAAGGCCAGAACAGGGTAATGAGGATGACTCTGCTCCTCAACCGACGAGCCTTCTGGAGAAATTTTGTCATGAGAGATAATAGGGGATAAGTATAAAGGAGACCGGGAGGCCAAGCATGGACCAGAGCATCTCTGGGGGATTCTCACTGTGGGGGATCAGAGCGAAGAACTTGCTGCACTTCACTTTGGAAGGAGATGCGAAGAGATAGCAGCAAGGCTGACCCCACTCTAGGAAGATCTGCTCCGCTACAGAAGGAGACCACTCGTAAGGCATTAGGATAGTCCTGCTCAATTTGTCTGCCAGTATGTTGGATCCACCTGGAATGTGTGTTGCTACCAAAAAACAGTTGGTGGAGAGCACCCATTCTCACACTCTCATGGCCTTGCGACAAAGGGGATAAGATCTGGTTCCTCCCTGTTTGTTGATGTACCAGACCACTGACATATTGTCTGTCTGAACTGCAACAGTTCCCAGAGGAAGAAAGGCATGAAGGGCCTGCAACGCTAATAAGACCAACCTCATCTCTAGAACACTGATATGCAGTTTGGTCTCGTTCAGGGACCACATGCCTTGGACTGTCCTGCCCGAACAATGCCCCCCCCCACCCTAGCCGGGAGGCGTCTGTGGTCACTGTGGCCTGGGGAGGTGCTGTGATAAATGACAGTCCCTCTACTATCTCTGGGAAGTGTAGCCACCAGAGGAGCAACTTCCTGCACATGCTGCTGATGTGAATAGGATGTGTCAATGGCAGATCCAATAAGGACCATTGGACTGTCAGCATCCACTGCAGAACCCGCATATGAAGACGAGCACAGGGAAGAAGAGTAATGGTGGCTGCCATGGAACCCAGGGATCTTAAAACTAGGATCTTAAAACTACCTTGGCTGGAAGAAGATGAGACTTAAGGATCATGAGTATATGAAGTCATAAGTTCCGGACCCTCTCTGGAGTCAGAAAGACCTTGGTTTGTAATGTGTCAATTCTCGCACCTATATAATCTAGGACCTGAATAGGGTCCAGAGAAGACTTGGATATGTTGACTGTAATGCCTAGAGAGTCTGACAACTTCATGAAATAGTTCCTGACTTGACAAAGTAGACACCTGGTGGGAGAAGCAAGAAGCCAGTCGTCCAGGTACGGGTAGACCTGTATGCCCTGAAGCCTCAAGTGAGCTGCCACTGCTGCCATGACCTTGGTAAACACCCTGGGAGGCTGTGGTGAGACCGAAGGGTAGGGCCCAGAATTGGCAGTGGTTGGCCCCAAGCCAAAAGTAGAGGAATCTCCTGGAGCGCCTGTGCATCTTTATGTGGTAGTACGCATCCTGGAGGTCTATTGAGCACACCCAGTCGTTTTGCTGCAGATAAGGCAGGATGGATTGCAGAGTGACCATCCGGAACTTCTCTTTGGCAACTGACAGGTTTAGAGTGGAAAGGTCTAGAATAAGCCTCAAGTCCTGTCTTTTTTGGCACCAAAAAGAACCTGGAATAGATGCCTGATCCGGACTGATCTGGGGGACAGGCTGGATGACTCTTTTGTTTAGCAACTTTTCTACTTCGAGCGCTGCAGCCTTGAACATCTAGGAGGTGTTTTGGGGAAGGGGAGGAGTCGCAAAGGGAATTGCGTAACCTCTGGATATTATTTGAAGCACCCAACGGTCTGTTGATATGGACTCCCATCTGAGAGCCGAAGTTCTTCGAACCCCCCCCCACCTCTGGGCCAGCATCTGTCTTGCCCCCCCCCGCCTCTAGAGAAAAGGAGTCCTGAGTGTCCCAGGAATACTGAGACTTCCGGAACCACATCTTCTTTTACCCCTGCTGATTCCTGGAAAAGGATCTTTGGGTGAGAAGCGGATCCCGACATCAGACAATGTCTTCCCGTCCTTCAGACTCTGGACTAATGTATCATGAACCATCTTCCCAAACAAGGAAGACCTGTTATAAGGGGCATTCGAAAAGACGCCTTAAAAGGTTCTGCAAAGTTACATAGCCTAAGCCAGGCATGTCGCCTCATGGCAACGCTGGACCCGGCCTCCCGTGCTGCTCCTTCAGTAGCATGTGAGAGGAGGTGCATGGACATATTGGTAACCACTTTAAGAGTGGCCATTCGTGCAGAGATTGTGCGTTTATCCTCTGGTGACATGGACTCTGGGGGCGACTCAGTGTATTCCTTGACCAGGTCATGCTGTAGTCTGGTAACGTGGGCCAAATAATTCAGCGCCCTTATAGAAAAGATGCCTGAAGCATATGTCCGCTTTCCCAGATGGTCCATCATCCTGGACTCTCGGTCAGGGGGATGGACCACAGAACTTTCCTGGGGCTAGTTCTTTCTTAGTGGCAGCGGCTACCACCATGGCGTCCACTGGGGACCCCTTGTTCCAACTTGGCCTATCAAATGGAGGGCTCAAGATCTTATGAGGATATTTGGGAATTGGCCCCACGGTGTCCGTCTCCTTCCATGCCCTAGTCTAGTGGTAATAAGGTCCACCAAGGGAGTGGTGGGGGGGACACCCAAGATGTAGATGGACCCGTGTCAAAGGTCTCCAGAAATACAAACTCGTCCGAAGGCTTGGGTGTGAACCAACCTCCCCGCTGGCACAGGATTTCCATGATGTCTCTAAAGGAGACATCCTTGGGGGTGATCTGGGGGAACCTTCCTTGACTCCCTGTCCGCAGGCCTCAGTCCAGGAAGTTGAGTACCGGCCTGGAAGGGGGAGGAAGAAACAACGGCAGATGTAGAAGGTGCGGTCACGGCCATGACCGCCGCAGAAAAAGAAGAGGCAGCCACCTCCATAGTAGGGAGAAGTCCCTTCAGAATCAATTTTGCCCTAAGATCTTTAAGGGCCCTGGGGTTGAACCCCGCACAAACAGGGCAGTCCACTGACAAATGGGCTGCCCCCAAACACACAATGCAGAGACTGTGGCCATCTGCAGGGGACAACTTATGGCCACACTCTGTGCACTTTATAAACACTAACTTGGCCTGATCTGCCATGTTCCAACAACAAAAAAAAAAAACATGTACAATTGTAGCAGAAAGGATTTTAACCTACCCAACCCCGACACTCACACACACTCACTCATAAGGAGGGGAAGGGGGCTAGGCCTACACTCCACTACCAAAAACAACAACTTTTTTTTGGGGAAAATGCGCCATGACAAGAAGGGGAGGGAAAGGCAAGGGACGAGCTAACCTAGCTACTCTCACAAAAACTAACACTCCACCAGAAAAATATCCAAAAACTTGCCTACCAATGCCTGGAGCTCAGGATCACGCTGCTTGGCAAAGCCGTGGCAAACGAGATCTGGGGGAAGGAAGGAGATGCAGGGCTATTATGGCTAAGGGGAGGAGTTTGGAGTTTGGATCAGAAGCTGTTAAACCTGCCATGTCAGATCCGATGTGGAGCCGAAGATCCACAGGTTGATGATTAAATGAAGTTAACTACTTCAGATAGGTAAATTTCCCGATCCTCACAGTACTGCAATCTCCATTCAGAAGCTCTGAGTGATGCTATAAATCAATCTGCTCTTCCATTTTTTTATCTTGCAGCCTGGTTGTGACTGACTGGCCCCAAACAAGACTGACTCAGTTGGACATGACAAGAAAAACTTTTCAAGCTTATCAGACGAGATGTAAAATACAGTGCATTCCATGATCCCTCTGTCTGAAGAAGGTATGGGCCTCCTGAAAAATGTCTACATGGACATGTCTGCAACTGTGGGACAGCATACATATTTACTGACCTAATCAGATCCAAACATAGTGAGAGTTCTAAAATATGGAGAAGTCTAAGACAACATATTTTCTTATTTTAATAGAAGTATTTTTGAAAGGTGTGGGAATGGAAATCAAACCAGATATAGATGAGTGACTGAAAGTGCCAAAAAATATATAATGAAAAGGGCTAAAAGAAAATGAAAGAAAATTGGAAAATCCGCACATACAGAAAACTCCTGAAACCATGAGATGCTGACCAAGATTTGAAAGAGGAACAGTAAGAGTGGTGAATTTAAACCAAAAAAATGGAGGTCTAATAATGCCAGCCCAAGACAGTGGGCTACATACACCTTAGTTTTATAAAGCCTATTGAAAAATTGGGAAAACATACAAATGCAGGTTCTGTAAAACAAAACTGGAAACCATTACATATCTTGTTGCTGGGCACTATACATTAATGGCTGAGGGTCTGTATAGTGAAAGGCACAAAAATATGGTGGTAGCAGAGATGCATTGGAAATATTAACTACAAAGCATTCGCATCACATGGGACCACCTAATACTAACAATTCAGAAAATGGATGCAAGAAAACCAGATATAGTGCTTCAAGGAAGGACAACTCATCAAAATTACTACTTCTAGCAATTATAGTATCTAGCATACAGAGAGAAAGACAGAGACAGTTAAAATACCAGCATTTGCAAGAAGCAATGAGTACATTGTGGAAGAAAGAAACCTAGACAGATCCATTAGTAGTTGGAGCAACAGGAGTAAAATAATTTACAGTCGTACTTAAACATGCTACTAATACATATAACCCTCTACTGCAGGAAGAGACATTTCTGGGTACAGTGCAGTTTCTGAGAAAAGCACTCTTGGCTATTATCAAAGACTGAAGTGCTTCTAAATTTCATGAACTCCAATTCTATTCTGAAATAGGAACAGAGTCCATTCCTGTAACTAACTGCAATATGAACGTAAAACGTGTAGACAAATAAAAAAAAAAAAAAAAAAAAAAGCAGAAACCATTTCTTAATATACTTCAGTACTCTCTGGTTTTTGTCTATACCTGGAAAGCATTTATATTCCACGATAAGATGGACAGAGCAGCAATTATGACAGAAAGCTACTGCTTCCAACTATTACATATGACAAATCTTTTGAACATACATTTCCAACTTTCAGCTTATAAGGACAGATTAATGTCGGACATACTGATCTCTTATGTAGTTGCTTCATCTTATCTCAGTCTGAACCTGTCACATTTTAAAGGCTTTTTGCTTCAATTAAGACAAAAAAAAATCTAAACAGATTTTCAAACACCCAGACCTTTTTAACTTGTAACACACAACTATAAACAAAATGAAATTTACCCTTCCAGATAGTAGAGGTTGTCCCAAACTGACGGCAGCACCCACAGGCACTACATACTTTAAAATTAAGATTAATCATGTTGAAGTGCATGTTGGAAACTGTGTTCCCACTTACACTAATTAGTGTCTATTGTTTTCATCTCTATTCATATCACAGATGTGAAATACAACATAAATACTTTCAGTAAACATGAACTTTTAGCCCATAAAAAGCTCACTAGCTAGCTTTAAGTAACTGATTTTGCATAGTTATGTTAAATGCATTAAAGTACTAAGGCAGCTGAGGCGCAACTACTTGTATAACTTACTCACTTCACATGGTTTCAAATTTTATTCTTCACAGGACTGTCTGCCAATGTACCTTTAAATGTTAATTACACTGCAGATTGTACATTTCACTCTGCAGACAAGTGCTCATTTAACTGCATGCACCTGCAGGCATCTATCTACAAATAAAAGCAGCTGGTAATGCACAAAATAGCTAGTTACTTTGCAGATGCATGAAATACTCTCTGCAAATTTCACTCCGCATACACTTCTCATGATTAATTGCATGAAAAATGACTTTGCAAATGCAAAAAATACCATGTCCATTTCTTTTATCGTATCTTATTTTTCAAGTAAACTTGTTTAAAATAAATACTGTCTACAGCTTATACACCAAGGATATTAGCTTAGACATCCACCTCTGTAAAAACAGGAAATTAACAAGTTTGCATATAATGCAACCAATGCAGTTTTACATTCCTCCAGCTGCCCAAGATTACAATATAGTAACTTTGCTTCTGTCTAGCCATATACTGTTACAGTATAAAGACTGAATACTTTATAACTATGAAAAAAATGTTTGCTTTGATATCATTAACAAATACAGCAGTCACTGATAAAACTTCCCCCACTTCACTTCTTAAAATACACCTTACTATACAAAACTGTTTTACAACATAAAATGTAATTTACATTATGAAATATTTATACAAATATTAACAAAACTTTTACTTAGTTATTTCATCACCTCCTTCAATGTCAATCTAAACATTAAGTGGGTGATATGCTTTACAGTTCACTTACTGTTTTAAGAGTCAATTAAATCATAGTCTTTCTTCTTGCAAAGCCACATTTTGCATCTCTATTTCTATATCCAACATGACTGATGCTTTACAGTATCCCATTTATTCAAAAATTTCATAATTTTTCTGGTCTTCCTGATCATCTCCATCTCTCAACACCAGTCTCTGTTTAAGTCCAAACTACTCCTGATACTTCTAGTCAGCTCCAGTTCTTTCTCTCACAAACATTTTCCTTAGAATGATGCAAAGAAGTTTTTAAGGCACAGTCTCTCAGTGGGCTTTGTTATTGTTAGAAGAGTGAGAAAAAGTTGTCCTCTTCTGCTTGCTGGTTACTGTTGTATAACCCCCCCTAGCTTGTTCTGCATCACATCTTTGATCTTCCAGGGGGAAAATATTCTGAAGACAGCTGGATACAGCAGCTTGAATCTCACACCTGCCTTTTGACATTCCCTAACTACTTCTGTTTTGCTTAGTATACAGTGAATAATCATTTTCCACAAACACTCCACTGTCCTCTATTTTTAGTACTCTTTCCTTTCGAACAATTTTCTAAGGAGCAACTCCTTCCGCTAGTATGATTACTCACTGACTAATATAGGTCTTGGCTGCTTTCTCATGGCTACATTTGGAGCATACACTCAATATGCCCTTTCAAATAAATCATGTTGTGTACCCAGTCCAGTTGCTTACCTGCACTTTAGAAAATTAAAGCAATCTGCTTCTTTCAATTTCACTGGTACAACAGAAAATCTCAGGTTTACTCTGCATGCTCTTCTAACTACTAGTTTTTTGAAAATTATTTTTGAGAAGCCACATGTTCAGCCAACCTTATTATTTCAACAACTGATTTTTGCAGTTTTATCAGTTCAAATAAAAAGCTACTTGAAGCTTCTCTTTTTCTGGCTTTCAGTTAAATGACTTTATATATTCCTTCAGTATTTCACTTATTTTGAGCATCTCTGGTGCATCTGATTTATTTTTCTTCTAAATTACTGGAAGCTATTTTAAGTACCAAAGCTGAAACATGAACTACTTTTTGCTGAACTGCAAAATTCTTCCCAGCCAATGATTTTTCTTCTCCTTTTTCTGCTTGAGTTTATTACTTTCTCTAATTTTTTTCTCTGCTGACATCCAGGCAATGTAGCTACTAGCCCAGAAGCTTAATTTTACCCAAATTAAAAACCTTTACTGGCTTTGTTTCACAGCTTCAGTAGTCACACTTGGATAGATCTAATCAGACTGATCAATGTGCAGCCATCTTGGAAGTCCTAGACACAATCTATGTTGACAATGTGTAGGATGTGATGAAATGCAAACATTCAACAACCAACATTTGACATGGAAATCTGGGAAGAAACACAAAAATAACTGAAGCACACTAGGGAAAATTATAAAATAATGCATGCTCAACCATTTGAAGACACTGAGTCTGAAAGACAGCAATATGAAGATGACATTATGTAAACTGTTTGTCCATTCATGTCACCATGCAAAACCAAAAGGCTAGAAGGTGTTTGTGCTTTTATCTGCATAAATGGCTGAGTATAATGTAAATAATTTATCATGTGAATGCAATATTACACATGGTTGATTAGAAATTAATCCAATGATGAGAGAATATGAATATTTATTTACTGGTCTAAGCTATTCCCTGAAGTTTATGATATTCAGGTAAATCCTACAATGTTAAACATGGTGCATGCTCCAAGGAAAGTTAATGTAGTGCTGTGACCTAGAATCACACCCCTCAATCTCTTTAAGCAAGAAATTTGGACAAAGCCATAATTAAAAGTGGGGAAAAAGGCCAAAAAATAGGGACAATTTTTAAATACTGCTCCTACAAACTTAGAAAGTCGATAGGATAACAGGGTTTGCATTAGCATGAATTTTCTGAAGGGTATGAAGTCTGAAACTCAAATGCCTGTCATTTTCTAACTTCAGTCTTTAATGATTTGCCAATAATTTGCCAGAAAACCACAATTTTATGAAAAACGGATGAAAAATATGAGGCAAAAATCTGGAATTCTGTGAAAATCTGTACAATTCAGGGGTATGGCTACAACTGCAAAACAGTTAAAACTGCACAGGCAAAATATATGTGCTCAAGTATCAGACAACTCAGTAAATGGGTAGACAGAGTGGTTACTGTTGTAAAGCCAGAAGAAATTCACATTTTTGAGCTCAACAAGAACTCAAAGTTCTAAAAAAAAAATCACAATCGATTCTGTATGAATAGAGAAATGGTGTCTAAACCAGGAGAAAATACTTTTTCTGTGCTTGATACAACCTGGATATTTGCAAATAAAGCCAAATGAAGAAACTTCAAAAGATATGTACTTTTACTCCACCTGCAGGACGGTACAGTCTTCTAAAACTTCCATTTGGTATTTTGTCATCACCAGAAGTATCCTCAGAAAGGTGCTGCAGAAATTAAGAATAATGGCAGTGGTGATGTGATGGCAAACAAGTATGAGGTGAAACCGGAGATGAGCAAGATGTGAGAATGACACAGTTATTTAAAAGACTGAAGCATGAAACTTCAGACTAAACATATATGAGTACAGCCTTAGAGTTAATGACCCAAGATACACTGGGCCATATCTTAAAGTCTGAAGACTTGGAAAACAGCCAATAAGTAACAGCAGCAATGCAAATGCTTCAGCCTAAAAACAAACTAGCACTTGAACTTTCTTGAAGTATGCAATATTCTTCCAAGTGTCTTCCGTAGCTCCTGGATGCAAGTTTACCAGCTAAAGTTGCTAGTAAATCATGATGTGGAATGGTATTGGAGTACGAAGTAAGAAGAGTTTTGGAATGTTTAAACTGACAGTAACAAGTTGGTCACATTAGATGTATGTGCAGTAATTTAGAATAAATAAAGCAGCTGCTTATGTGTTAACAAGACTAAGTACATCTTCTATGGCATTTTGTAAAGAGCTGCTAGCCACAGTATGCACGTGTAAAACATTACAGAAATATACTTGTGGGAAACTGGGTTACTATAAACTGAACACAAATTGCTGCAATGTATATTTAAGAAGTGGGCTCCTCAAAGACTGTAAAGAAATGTATACCACATGTATGCTGAAACATTCATACAACCACAGCAGCAACAAGGTCTATATGTGAAAAAGATGAAATTTATCTAAATAATTTAAAAGCTGCCTTTGACAGAAAATACTACTGAGTTTCAACCATGTATACAGAAAGATCTGGAGATATGAATGCCTTGAAATGTGAAAAACTTGCCAGAAGCCTACCGCAAGGAAAGAAATGTAAATATACTCTCTGTTCAAGAAGAAATAGGCAATATACAAGGTCTTACGTTTAAAGCTAATAAAATCAATACACAGGCAAAGAAAGAAAGCTTGGCACAAATACAGAAGTCACACTTTGGAAATGAAATGCAAAGAACGAGCATGTGATATGTTATAATGGATAGGCACATCACTGCAAACAGTGTAAAAGGTTTAAAACTATTCAGTGTGCAATCCATATCACAATAATCTAAGAGAATAGATAATTCCTAATTCAAAACAAGACAATCATAAAATAAATTCAGAAAATACCAGTTATACTTTTGTGACTGCATAAACCCATAATGTGTATATTAGTATTCAAAGCTTCCAGAAGTCATGTAGCTGACAAACACTACAAGTTCTCATGCTATCAATGTAATTAAAGATGTGATTTTGGGATGCAAAATATTTGATGTGGAGACCATTTCAGTTAATGGTCCACAATATGCATAACATCCACTATTTAACCACAACCTCTAAACAGGCTCCATGCCAAATAAAGGTAGGACTGCAAATGATAACCTGGTCACAAGGGTGGGCCAACCATGGACCTGGGGAAGTATTGACCGATAAACCTGACAAGTTTAACATATATAAAGCTATGAAAAGAAATATCATGGACATGTTAAATGAAGACACAGAAAACCCTCAAACATTGGACTCAACTCAGTGCAGGTTCAAGAACTGGTCATGCCTACTCAACCTGGTAGACTTCTTAAAGAAGGTCACCAAAGCAATGGTCAATAGCATATTGTACATCTTGACCTGGCCAAGACATTTGCCAGAATACCCCACTCAGGCATTGTAGACTAGCTCACTAAATTAAGTCTAAACCCCTATGTCATCCACTGGCTAGACAGATGGCTCACACACAGGATACAGAAGACTCCACCTAAAAAAGATTGGTCTCTATTGAAGTGCCCCAAGGCTCAGTGCTGGAGCCACTCCTTTTTGGCATCTACTTCTCTGAAGTCAAGGCTAACATCAAAGGCCTCTGGTTGACCAAGTCTGCAGATGATTGCAAATCAAGTCCAATCACTGCACCCCTCAAGACACAAACATACATCAAGAAAGCCTGACATGGACTACTAACTGATGCCAAAATCAGAGTCTAAAAGGCTGAAGCCACACCCACTAGGAGTTATAGGTACACACTCAAAAGAGCTCTACTGGAGGGAATGAGTTAGAACGGAATATGTTCCACCAAGACCATCAAATACAAAGACTGTGTGTCTTCGAGATCCTTCCAGCCAGGAAGCAGTCAAACAAGTGACTAGAAAGATATCCAAACATGTCTCAAGTATCTGCAGGATTAACACTGGATGGGCAACACAGTGTTTGAACATGTCTCAAGTATCTGCAGGATTAACACTGGATGGGCAACACAGTGTTTGAATCCAGGATATCCTGACAGAATGACAACTTAAAGCAGTTCCTAGTGTATCAACACCAGAAATGCATACCGCTCATACTCTCAGTACTCTATGGAAGAATATTTAGACAGCCCAAAAGACACACATAATATAACAAGGACTAAAAAGTACACATTGAACTGAATTAAACATATGCGCTACTGCTACTGTACTAACACCACCATTTAATTTTGGTTCAAGATACTATGCCACTGAAAAATACCAACATTTCTGAAATTATTTGCCCTTGAGCTCCAAAAATAAAAGTACTGGTACTTTTTAAGAAGAAATGCCCTAAAATACAATATTAAATGTATAGTGATGTTTTCTCAGATAAGCCTGACTAAAATGACTCCCAAATCAAAGCTACAGAAAAGGACTGGAGAATCAGCTAAGAGGGTCCATACCATCTTCTTAGGAGCACAGAAAATGACATCCAGATATTTCTTATCTGCAAAGACATAATCATTGAAAAAGAAGTTATGTACTCAACATAACGTTCCATCTGAAAAGTTAGACTTCATTTGTCATCAACCTGTGGAATGTCGGATCCGAGACAGCAGTTTCAGCTGCATCTGATTCTAGCTCCAAGCTCCTCCCCTTACCCATAATACCCCTCCGTCTCCTTCCTTCCCTCAGATTGAGTTTGCTATACCCTAAACATGAACCCGACCCTAAAAACCTTCACAACATGAAAAGACAGGAGAGCCGCAAGGCACCCTCTCCTGTCTGCCAAGACAGAAAACACCAAGCGAAGGTCAGGGAGAAGGAGGGAGGGACGGCTGATGACAAATGAAGTCTAACTACTCAGATGGAATGTCATGGTGAGTACATAACTTCTTTATCTGAAGTAGTTAACTTCATTTGATCATCAACCCATGGGACAGAGTTCCCAGCTACCAACAAATAACCCTGGGTGGCCCTTATGGAAGGATATTTTGGAGTACCGCGGAGCCAAAGGATGCTCACCCTCTGGAAACCATGTCCAATTTATAATGAAAAATAAAAGTATGAGATGAGGACAAAGTAGTTGCTGAACAAATATCATCCAAAGACACTCTAGACCAAAAGGTAGCTGACATAGCCATGGACCTGGTAGTATAGGCATTTACCCTACCAGGAAGAGACATGTTTTTATCTTTGTAAACCTGAAGAATGCATAGGGAAATCCATCTGGCAACAGTCACCTTAGAAACCGATTTGCCTAGATAGGGCATAGCAAAGGACAAAAACAAGTGGTCAGACTTGCGATGGGCTTTAGTCCTGTGTAAACAGAAGCATAATGGTCTATGCACATCTAACAAATGCAATTTATATTCACTCCTGTCCTGAAAATTTGGAAAGAAGACAAGCAAATTGATTGACATTTGTCTTTGAAGCCACTTTAGGTAGAAATAAAGGATTAGTACGAATGGAAACCCTGTCTTTATGAAAGATCATATATAGAGGTTTACAGATAATGCTTGAAGTACCAATACTCTCCTAGCCTAAGTAATAGCCACTAAAAATGCTGTCTTCCATGATAAAAATTTCAGGTCCCCAGAAGCAGCAGTCTCAAAAGACAGTGCAACCAAGGCTTGTAAAAGTAGGGTAAGATCCCACGGAGGGGTAGGATCCTTAATCGGGGGTCTTAAAAGAAAGGTACCTTTAATAAATGTTTTGCAAAGTCTGGAGGAAGCTAAGGAAGTCATATTCTCACCTACATGAAAATTAGAAATGGCTGCAAGTTGAACTTTTACTGTAGATGAGCTGGCACCCTGCTGGAAAATGTATGCCAAAAATTCAAGGACTGCTGGAATAGGAGCTGTGAAAGGGTCCAAATTTCTCTGAGAAACCCTAATAGAAAAACGCTTCCATTTGCTATGGTAAACTTTTCTGGTGGACGATTTATGAGCTGTCACCAGAATAGACAACTGGGGAAGACAAACCGGGAGTCCTAGCAATCAAGGGAATTGCAGCAGCCAAGCCGTGAGCTTCAGACTGCCCAGGTCTGGATGAAGGCCCCTCAAGGGATGCAAAATAAGATCCAGTATTGGATCCAGAATCCGAGGAGGAACTACAAGATGAGACCAAAGACAGGGAAATCAAATTTGGCGAGGCCAAAATGGGGCAATGAGGAGAATTCTGCTCCACAACCGTCGAGCCTTCTGCAGAAATTTTGCCATAAGAGGCAAAGGGTGATAAGCATAAAGAAGACCAGGAGGCCAAGCACGGACCAGAGCATCCCTGGTGGATTCCCCCTGTGGGGGATAACAGTGAAGAACTCATTGCATTTCGCATTGGAAGGAGATGCGAAGAGATCGCAGCAAGGCCGACCTCACTCGAAGATCCATTGTGCTACCATAGAATTCAGAGACCACTCGAAAGGCATTAGAATAGTCCTGCTCAGTTTGTCCAGCAGAATATTGGACCGGTTTGGAGTGTGCATTGCTACCAGAAAATGGCTGGTGGAGATCGTCCATTCCCATACTCTCATGGCCTCGCAACAAAGTGGATAAGACCTGGTTCCCCCCTGTTTGTTGATGTACCAGACCACTGATATATTGTCTGTCTGAATAGCAATCATTCCCACAGGAAGAAAGGCATAAAGTGCCTGCAAAGCTAATAAGACCGCCCTCATTTCTAGTACATTGATATGCAGTTTGGTCTCGTTCGGGGACCACATGCCTTGGACCGTCCTGCCTGAACAATGCCCCCCCCTAGTTGGGAGGTGTCTGTGGTCACTGTGGCTTGGGGATGGGCTGCAAGAAATGGGCATCCCTCTATGAGCTCTGGGGAACATATCCACCACAAGAGAGACTCCCTGCATGCATTGCTTATGTGAATAGGATGCGTCAAAGGCAGATCTAAATAGGACCACTGGACTGCTAACGTCCACTGCAGAATTCGCATATGAAGGCGAACAAAGGGGAGAAGTGTAATGGTGGCTGCTATGGAACCCAAGGCTCTCAAAACCTCCTCAGTTGGTGGAAGATGAGACTGTAGAATCACAGATACATTAAGTCATAGGTTCCGGACTCTTTCTGGAGTTAAAAAGACCATGGTTAGAGACGTATCGATTCTCGCTCCTATATAGTCCAAGACCTGAACAGGGTCTAGAGAAGACTTGGATATGCTGATTGTGATGCCCAGCAAGTCTGACAATTTCAGGAAATAATCCCTGACCTGACAAAGTGGACACCTGGTGGGCACGGCGAGGAGTCAATCATCCAGGTACGGATAGACCTGTATCCCTTGAAGCCTCAGATGAGTCGCTACTACTGCCATGACCTTGGTGAACACCCTGGGGCCTGTGATGAGACCAAAGGGTAGGGCTTGGAATTGATCGTGATTGGCCCCTAGCCGAAAGTGGAGGCACCTCCTGGAGCATCTATGCATTTTGATGTGATAGTACGCGTCCTGGAGATCTATGGAGCACATCCAGTTCTCCTGCAGATAAGGCAGGATGGATTGTAGAGTGATCATCCGGAACTTCTCTTTGGCAACTGACAGGTTTAGTGTAGAAAGGTCCAGAATGGGCCTTGGGTCCCCTGTCCTTTTTGCCACCAAAATGAACCTGGAATAGATGCCTGATCTGGACAGATCTCGGGGGACGGGCTGGATGACTCATTTCCTTAGCAGCTTTCTGATTTCTATTGCTGCTGCCTCCCTTTGCTTGGGTGGAATGGGAGGGTTTAGAAAGGGGATTGTATAAACCTCTGGATATTATTAGCAGCACCCAATGGTCTGATGACACAGACTCCCATGCTGTCAGGTGCATCGAAAGATGACCCCTAAATTCCTCCAGGGCAGAAAGGTCGGGCAACCCCTCAGCGCTGTTGTGCAGGTCTGTCCGAGAATGGTTCTCGAGACCCAAAATTTCTCGGACCCCCCTGCCTCTGGGCAGTCTGTCTTGACCCCCTCTGCCTCTAGGGGAAGGTGAGTCCCAAGTGTCCCAGGAATAGTGAGACTTCCAGAACCACATCTTCTTTTGCCCCTCTGATTCCTGGAAAAGGATCTTTGGGGGTTAGAGAAGCAGATTCCGACGGCAAATTGTCTTCCCATCCTTCTCACTCTGGGCTAACATTTCACGAACTGTCTTCCCAAACAAGGAAGACCCATTGTAAGGGGCATTTGTGAAAGATGCCTTAAAGGGTTTTGTGAATTGACAAAGCCTAAGCCAGGTGTGTCAACTCATGGCAACGCTGGACCCGGCAGCCCTTGCTGCTCCTTTAGTGGCATGTGACAGGAGGTGCATGGACGTATTTGTAACCGCTTTGAGAGTGGCCATTCTCGCAGAGAATGTGCATTTATCCTCCGGAGACCAACTCTAGGGGGCGACTCAGTAAACTCCTTGACGAGCTCCCACTGTAGTCTAGTAACATGGGCCAAATAATTCAGCGCCCTTATAGAAACTGTGGCTGAAGCATATGTCCGCAATCCCAGATGATCCATCATCCTGGACTCTCGGTTGGGGGGATTTACCGTAGAACTTTCCTGGTCCAGTCCTTTGTTGGCGGCAGCTGCTACCGCTATGGCATCCACAGGGGACCCCTTGTTACAGCTCGGTCTGTCCACTGGAGGGTTCAAGATCTTACCGGGGCGTCTGGGAATTGGCTCCATGATGTCAGGCTCCTTCAATGCCTGGGTGGTAATGAGGTCCACCAAGGGATCTGCGGGGGGGGGGGGGGGGCACCGAGGAGGTAGGCTGGCCTGTGTTGAAGGCCTCCAGGAACACTGACTCGTCCGAGGAAGGTTTGGGGTGGACCAACCATCCGCTGGCGCAGGATTTCCATGATGTCTCCAAAGGAGACATCACTGGGGGGGTGATCTGGGGGAACCTTCCCCTTCCTCCAAGTCCGTATCCTCAGTGAGGGAGCCTGGAGAGGAGTCCTGGTGCCTCCTTTTGCACGTTCGCTTGCGAGGGATCTCTTCGGTGGGACTCTCCAGAGAGAGCTCACAAACTACTTGAGGTTCTTCGAGGGAAATGGTCTGGGGCACCTCAAGCATGGGCTGTCCCTGCATGGGCAAAAATCGCAGAAGACGCACCCAAAGGCGATGGAGTCGGGGCGGAATCCGATGACATAGTCAGTGGCCTTGATCCCTTGGAGAGAACCATCGAATGCCAAGGGAGAACGAGCCTCCTGAAAAACTGTTAAAGAGACTGCTCTCCCCGGATCCGCTGTGAGGATTGGAGCCGAGCACGATGGGGCCGAAATACCAAGGGGTAGACCTTGACCTGACAGTGTCGGCGCCCACGGAAAAAGGCCCGACCCCTCAGATCCAATGCCCAGGCTCTGGCTCAGAGAGCCGCTCGAGTCCAAACCAGTCGGATCTGACGTGCTCGAGGTAATGGCTGGCATTGACGTACCTGATACCATTGGTGCCGGCCCCTACTCTGGGACCTATCGGAGCAAAGAAGGGAAGTGAGCCTCCCCTTCCAGAGGGAGAGGTGGTTGGCAAGACCCCCATCTAAATATGGGTGTGAATAAACCTTCCCATCATTTTGTCCATGTCTGCTTCAGATAAACTACTGGAGGAGCTCGACGAGGCCACCGACGCCGGGTGGGAGGGTCGGTGTACGGTGGCCTTGGAAAGAGGCCTAAGCTCCTCCAGCTCTGGTGAGAATCTCAACAATCACAGTCGAGGGGAAGCTGGCCTATTAAAAACTGTGTCGGGGGTGGACCCCACTAGATCCAAACTGTCCGGGGATCTCTTCCTCCCCTTGTCTCTCTCTCTCTCTCTCTCTCTCTCCTTGCTCCTCTCTTTCTTAGATTCCCTAACTACAGGCCTTTGATCGGGTGGCTGAGTCCCGGCCTGGGAAGGAGATGAGACCGTTGCCGAAGAAGATGTGGTCACAGCCGTGACCGCAACAGAAGAAGAGGCAGCTGCCTCCATTGCAGGCAGAAGCCCCTTAAGGATCAGTTTTGCCCTATGATCCTTAAGGGCCTTGGGGTTAAACCCCACACAAATAGAACAGTCAGATGATAAATGGGCTGCCCCCGACACACAACACACAGAGTGTGGCCATCTGCAGGAGACAACTTATGGCCACACACTGTGAATTTTCTAAAGATCAGCTTGGCCTGCTGATCAGCCATATCCAACACACAAAAAAATTTAACCTAACAAGGTTGAACTGACCTCCCAGCCCCAACACACACACACACACACTCACTCGGAAGGGTAGGGGAAGGTAGACAAGGCCTAAACTACCTAACAAGACACAATAACTTTTTTTTTTGAAGAACACAACAAAAAAATTAGGGAAGGGGAAGTAAGGGACAGTAGGAACCCTACCTACACTATCACAATGCAAAACGCCCACAAAAGCCTGAAGAAAAGTACCTACCATGCTTGGATCTCTAGACCACGCTGCTTGGCAAAGCAAAGGCAAATGAGATCTGAGGGAAAGAAGGAGATAGAGGGGTATTATGGGTAAGGGGAGGAGCTTGGATCAGATGCTGGTGAAACTGCCATCTCGGATCTGATCCAGATCCGATGTCCCACAGGTTGATGATCAAATGAAATTAACTACTTCAGATCATAACTATAAAGAGTGAGGGAATGGCCCTGGGCTTCTCCTCCTCCACCTCCAGATAGTCATTAAAATGATTCTGGGTAGCAGATAAGGGGCCACAGACCAGGCCACTAAGGTCTTCATGAGGTCAAGAATTTCTTCAAAAGATGGGCCCATCCATTCAGGTGTAGGGGAGCAGCACAGTATAGAAGTATTTTTGTTATTCATCTTGGAAAAAAAGGGCCTCTGAGTTTACGTCCTCAGTCCTAGAGCACAAAGGAAAATAAAGAAAAATATGCCTTAAACTCAGCATAGAAGTTGGTAATCTCATACTTAACCTGTGTGTGTGCGTGCGTGTGTGTGTGTGTGCGTGTGTGTGTGTGTGTGTGTGTGTGTGTGTGTCTGGTGGTCACTGTAGTGGTGGTGGGGGATGCGTTTTTCAAAAATCAGAAGTCAGATGACTGGGCACTGATCAAGATGCCTGTGTGGAGTATGGTACTGGCACTGGAGTCCATGTTCCCAAAGGGAGAACTTTTACAAAGCCAGGCTCCACCAGCAGTTAACAATTGTCTGACAAAGGTCTGATCAGTGAGCTTTGGCACAGAAGTCTTGGAATGCCCTGCTCACCTCTGGCTATCAAGCTCAACTGGACATCTGGGAGGCCTGTGAATGGTATGGTGCTATCATCAGTATAGGGTCTCAAAAGGTGTGCCTCTGTATGGTGCTAACCTCAGCCCAGGCTCACAAAGATATCCCTCTACTTCCACAAGGACAGGTTCCTACCAGGCAAACAGATGGCTCAGATCTAATGCCCAAACCTGACCTGCGAATCCTGGTAAGGAAAGCCCAAGTCATCATTGGGATCTATTGGAGTCCTGTAAAAAGGTGGAACACACACACACACACACACACACACACACACACACACACACACACACACACACACACACACACGTACCCTTGTCTTGGGACAAGGGAAAACTCTTCAGATAGAAGACAGTCACCCATAAGCTCCGTCTACTAGACTAAGGGATAGGAAGCACTGAACCTTTGAACAGATTCTTCCACTGTACTTCTTAGGGATATACAACCACTACCTTCTGATCTGCCTAAGTGGAGGATGGGCACAAATAACTCCTTCCTAGATGACAGACCCACAATGACGCTTGACAGAAGGACGTACCTCCAGAAGGGTGTGAAAAATGTATGACCATCTATGTCCTTTCACCCTTTCAAGCTCCTCAGCACTTGTCTAGACTCACAGAGGAGATGATGCTCCTGCTGCGCAGATGATCCCAGATATATTTTTTCTCAATTATTACCATCTTCCAAGATGTAAAGTAGGCCTGAAACGTCTCCCTCCTGTCTCCTTAGGTAGTTATAATGAAAAGCTGGAACTTGTGTTACTGACTGAAATTATGCTCTCCTTCAAAGTAGTGCACGCAATGCTAGTCTAGATTTTGTCTTATGATTTTAAAACCAGACCAACATTTAATTGCAAATACCTCTTAGCCAATGTACACAGGAACTTGCTCATAACAAATGAAGAGATGGAGCTCCAAAGTGAATGCAGTAGTAAATAATTAGTGTCAAACTGATGGTAGAAGGGACAAGGCTTGCTGTTAAGTTCTACAGCACAGTGCCATTGAGTATGTCAGTGGAAAGGCTTGTACACCAAAGCATGGGAATGGAAGAAGAAAAAATAAGCAAATTGATAAATGCAGAAGAGAAAATCCCAGCAGTCAATCCACTGCTAAAGAATCTCAATAACAAGTCTTTAAATCCAATGCAGCCAATGGATGAAAGAGGTTCAAAGTTAACTTTTCTGTAACACTGATTCCAGACAGGGACAGCTAATACGGAAGGAGTCTCTATTCATGCCCACCCTTGAGGAATGCCTCAACAGAATATCCTGGAGAAATCTATTACACGTGACAAATGCACAATGAAGTTGAGAAAGATGAACTTTGAAGGAAGACTAAAGTTAACAACCTTGAATAGTGACTGAACTAAATTTGCTGCAGAAATCTGAGGCAAAGAAAAAATTATAACGAAACTCTATAAATATTAACATTAATGGAAAAGCAAAAAGTACAGTTTTGTACCTACCATAAATGTAGATGTTCGAGGATCCACATTGCTGCAGTCCTAACTATTGGGTAGTCCGCTGTCCAGTCGGCCCGAATACCAGAGTATATGGCTGACGTCGGTCAGGGCGCATTAGACTGATGTCAGTACGTCAGGGTACTAATGCGCATGACCGACGTCATATCCTCAGTCTTTTCTTGCCCCAGATGTCAGAAGACCCTAAAAAGACAAGGCCCAATATACCTGCACCAAAAATATGTACAATATATACAAAAATATATACAAAAATATCAGCATATAACCTCACCTACACAACCACCCCTAAACACAGAGGGAAGGAGGGAGGGTAAATTGGACTGCAGCAATGTGGATCCTCGAACATCTACATTTATGGTAGGTACAAAACTGTACTATGTTCTTCATTCCACATTGCTGCAGTCCTAACTATTGGGTAGAATCCCAAAGCAGAGGTAAGGGAGGCTGGCAAATCATAAAGAAGCAGGAGCTGACAACATGCCTTGCAAAATAGCTGTGGCAAAACCAGCCCTAGACTTAGAGTAGAGAGGAAGGTGATAATGCTTAGAGAAAGTATGCACTGAACTCCAAGTAGCTGCCTCCAAAATATCCTTAGTTGCCACCCCTTAGAAATGCTGTTGAAGTGGCAGTGGCCCTAGTGGAATGAGGTCTAATCCCAGCTGGAATCTCCTTGCCATGATGGGAATAACAAAATGCAATGCAAAACCCAATCCACCTAGAAATAGTTTGTTTTGACACAGGCTTGCCCTCTGAACTCAAAGCAAAAGAAACAAACAACTGCTGAGACTGCCTAAAATCCTTAGTCCTGCTTAAATAATAACGCAATTGCCTGTGTACATCTAAAGTGTGCAAAATCTTTTCCCCTTTATTTTGGGGGTCTGCATAAAAAGTAGGTAAATGAATAGTTTGGTTTAAAGCCACACTAGAAACCACCTTAGGCATAAAGGAAGGATTAGTGCGTAATGATACCCTATCCTTATGGAAAATCAAAAGGGCTCTACTGCCATAAGGGCCTGCAACTCAGACACCCTTCTTGCAGAAGTAATAGCCAACAGAAAAGCAGTCTTCCATGACAAGTATTTCAATTCAGCAGTAGCCGCAGGCTCAAAAGGTTGTAGAGTAAGTTTTTCCAACACAAAATTGAGATCCCAAGCAGGAGTAGGAGCTCTCATGGGGGTCTTATATTCTTTGCCCCTCTAAGAAACTGCTTGAACAAAGGATGCGAAAACAATGGTGGGTCACAATCATAGTGAGCTGAAATTGCTGCAGCATGAATCTTAATGGAAGAGAAGGACAAACCTTTGTCCAATAACTCAGTAAGATATTGAAGAGCCACACTCAAATTAGGCTCAGAAATCTCCAAATTCTTTGCTGTACTCCAAAATAAAAATCTCTTCCATTTTTCTGCGTACACTTTCCTTGTACTAGGTCTTCTAGCTTCCATAATCACATTTAAAACTTGTTGAGGAAGTTGAGACCTGCTGTGTTTCAACACAGAATATGCCAGGCTGTTAGATGAAGAGAGTGAAGCTTGACATTGAGCAGATGACCGTCCTTCTGAGATAACAGATGTGGAATCAAAGGTAAAGGCCATGGAGGCTTCCTTACCAGACTCCTTAGTAGTGGGTACCAGTGTTGCGAGGCCAATCTGGAGCTATTAAAATCATCCTTGGCTTGTCTTGTCTGACCTTTAAAAGCACCTTTGGAAGAAGAGGCAGAGGTGGAAAGGCATACACATGAAGATTTTTCCAACTGAAAGAAAGAGCATCCACTTTCCAAGCTGTGTGATGAAACCCCTTTGTGCAAAACTTTGGCAGCTGGTGGTTTAGTGGAGAAGTGAACAGATCTATGTCTGGAGTTCCCCATGACACTGTCAATTTCTGAAATACATGAAGATCCAGTTTCCACTCGTGGGGATCCATGATTTGTCTGCTTAACACATCTGCTAAGGAGTTCTGTGCTCGGCAGAAACCTTGCCTGAAGAGTTAGTTGCAAGCTGAGCGCAGTCTCCCATAAAATCATTGCTTGCCTGCATAGAGGATAAGAATGTGTTCCCCTTGTTTGTTGATGTACCACATGACAGTTGTGTTGTCTGTTAGAATCAACACCTGCCCTGGAAGAAGTAACTCCTTGAAAGCCATTAATGCAAACTGGACTGCTAACATCTCCTTCATGTTGATATGTAGATGCTGTAGTCTGGCAGGCCACTTGTCTTGTATCCACTTTCCATTTAGATGAGCTCCCCAAGCAATGTCCGAGGCATCTGTCGTTAAAATCTGACTCGCCTCTGGCCGGGTCACAGAGAGTCCCTTGTTTAGGTGACATTCCTGAGCCCACCACAAAATTCTTTTTGAAGGCAAGGTATTATTTGAATGACAGTGTCCAAATCCTGGCAGTGCTGTGTCCATACATTTTGAGATACCATTGCAGCTTCCTCATATGCAGTTTGGCATTGGGAAGCACCAGAATACAAGATGCCATGAACCCTAATGCTTGAAGGACTGTCCTTGCAGTCAGCACGGACTGATGAGATAGTTGATGGAAGTAAAGGGATAGACTCTTTTGTTTGTCCGGGGTTAAAAGGCCATCTGGGCTGCTGTATTCAGTCTCACACCCAGAAAGCACATGTCTTGAGAGGGTACTAGACTGGACTTTATTTCGTTCACAGAATACCCTAGGCATCTTAGCACTGCTATAACATATTCCAGATGCTGTAGAAGGTCTTCCTTTTCTTGAGCCAGAATCAGGCAGTCGTCCAAGTAAGGATAGATTTGAATTCCTTTTAACCTGAAGTAAGCTATCACTGGAGCCAGAACCTTTGTGAATACTCTGGGCGCAGTAGATAAGCCAAAGGGCAATGCAGAGAACTGATAATGAGAATTTCCAGCTCGAAACGCAGATACTTCCTGCAACTTAGTCTTATAGGCACATGAAGGTAAGCTTCCTTGAGATCTAAAGTTACCATCCAGTGATCTTTGCCCAGCAGAGGTAAAAGCTGTTGTAACGTCAACATCTTGAACTTGGGAATGTCCAGATAAGTGTTGAGGATAGATAAATCCAAAATTGGTCTCCACATGTTCCCCTTCTTTGGTACTAGGAACAGGCGAGAATAAAATCCTAGGCCCCTTTCTGATACAGGGACTGGCTGAATGGCCCCTATTTGTAGTAACAGAGAAATTTGCTTGTGAGCCTCTTTCCTTTGTGGAGGAGGAACGTCTGGCATGCCTTTGAAAGAGGGCAATGTATGGAAATAAAACCTGTAACCGTGGTGAATGATATCCAACACCCATCTGTCTTGAGTAATTAAATCCCAATTTTCTTTGAAAAGAGACAGTCTTCCTCCCAAAGGAGCTGCCAGGCGAGAATGTACTGGCAGCTGAAAAGGCAGGTCATTGGGTCTGTTTACGAAAGGACTGACCCCTGCCCTCACCAGAAGTCTGAGCAGGTGAACTCCTGTTCTAGGCCTAAAAGAACCTTGAGCTCTGCCCCTACCACGTCTAGACCTACCCCTAGACTGGGAATCATAAGCAGGATATGCCCATCCCTTAGTAGGCCAATTTCTACTAAACTTGGTGGCTGCACCTGCAAAAATCTTTAACAGTTTGCATAGACTTAGCTTTGTCCTCCATTTTCTTTAAAACTGCTTCCACAGGCGAACCAAACAACACATCAGACTGTAAAGGAGCATCCAAAATCCTTGTCTTAACATGCTCAGCTAAATTCTGATCCCTCAACCAGGCATGCCTGCGAAGAACAGAACTAGTGGCAGCCACCCTCGAGGAGGCCTGTACAGCATCAAAACCACATTGCAAAGAATGCTTACCCACTTGTTCAGACACATGAACTAAATCCAGCAACTCTTTACACTCAATACCTTCCGCCAAAGCATCCACCTTAGATTTCAGTTGTGAAAGGAGATAATTTTGATATTTTAGCATGTGAAACTGACAATTCAACGCCCTCATGGCTAAAGTGGAAGAAGTATACACTTTCTTTCCCCATCTATCCAAAGCCCTTGCCTCTTTATCAGTGGGAACAGGGTTTTTAACCACAGAGGCCTTAACACCTTTAGGTCCCTGAGAAATAGTTTCCGGGTCTGCCCTAGGACTCTTAAAAGATACTTATGAGCTTCAGGCACCCTATAGTACCTATCAGGTTTAACAGGAGCAGGAGGCAAAGAATCAGGGTTCAGGGAAGCCTCTGCAAAAACATCTTCCACCACATCCAACACAGGAGGTATAGCTAAGGGCCTATGCTGGGGTAAAAACAAGAATTCCCTAAGCCTTTTCCTGGAATCAGAGTAATCCTGGCCTTCCCATTTAAAGTGCTCCCTCATGGAATGCAGAGTCTCTGAAAATGAGAAATCCTCAGGAGGAGAAGCTGTAGGAGTGGAATCATCCACATCAGAATCAGAATAAGGAGGATACTCCTGCAAATCTTCCGCAGAAGACTCAGAAGCCTCTGAACACTGTTCAAAACTATCAAACTCAGGTTCCACCCTAGGCCTCTTATCAGGAGGGGGCATAGAACCTCTAATCATAGTAATCAAATCTTCTGCCATTTTAAGCATATGTTTCTTAGGCACAGAACCTGAAGTGCTAGGAGAAACCCCCACTGAAGCTAAACTTGGCCTACCTCTCAAAGAAGTTTTGGAAACAGAAAGAGAGGCTCTAACTACCTTGGGAAGAGAGGGAAGAACAGTTACCTGAGAAGCCCCTCAGCCTGGCCTACCTCCTGAGAAGGCACATCCTGTAACAGTAAAGTCTCTGCCTGAGACTCCAAAGAAACTCCTGGCAAAACCTCTGGCTCCACTGAGCCTTCTAAAGAACCGGCGTCCGGGACTGCCGGTTCATCAACCCTAGGCTTCGCTGTTTTGTCCTTGCGCTTCTTGGGAAGCGGGCCGGAGCATCCGGCGGCATTTTATAATTGCAACGCTTCCCAAACACTAACCTGGCACAGTCTAACCTTCTCTTAATAGTGCGTTTGTTAAACCTAGCACAAGAGCGGCATCCAACAACGTCGTGCTCAGGCCCTAAACAAGGTATACACAAGGTATGGTAATCCCTATGAGGTATCTGTTTCCCACAAGAAATACAGTTATTCACTTTTTCTGACATCCGGTTAAATACTGAGGCAAGGAAAAACCAAAATGTTCCCCAACGGGGTACTTAGCCAACTCTGATTCGGTCTGAAACTCCGACTTCAGAAAATTTCAGAACGCCAACCTGCACTCGCAAAACTGCTTCTGCATCGGACCACGCGGCAAAAAAGACTGAGGATATGACGTCGGTCATGCGCATTAGTACCCTGACGTACTGACGTCAGTCTAATGCGCCCTGACCGACGTCAGCCATATACTCTGGTATTCGGGCCGACTGGACAGCGGACTACCCAATAGTTAGGACTGCAGCAATGTGGAATGAAGAACATCGGTACATCCTTGAAAAAAATGAATGTTTTGGACAAAAATAAAGTGCTTTGAACTCCACTTAGGAACTGTGGAAAGTGAACTTTAATAAAAAGCGAAGACAGTCTTAAGAGCAGTGGAAATCAGCAATAGTTCAAAATTACTCCATTTCACTTCAGCTGCATTAGCCACTACTGTGCAAGGCTCATTTACAGACAGCACTTGCTACTAAAAGTTTCACTAAACTAAACATTATCAAAGTAACCGTCACTCATCAAAAAGTACAGTAAGTACACTCAAATGACAAGGTAAATGCAGTAAAGCAAGGAAAACAGTTACCACATAGCAGTTTATTTTCATTACTGTCAAACCAGGGAAGACTTTTGAACTTTTATTAGCTTTGTGCAAACATTGATAATACGGCATGGTACAAATACTTCTTTGTATGAGCAGTGAAGGATGATTTCATGAGGAAAAAAAAGGGATTCACACTTCACAAGATCGATTTCCTTGTGAAAGATCTTCTTGTATCTTTCATAAATGTAAGGACTTCTGAAGAAATGGAGGACTTTTTAGAAACCAGTGTGAAATGATACAGTGAGCAAATTCAAAGAAATCAGCTTCACATACAGTAAACTGCCATGATACTGAAGCAAACTATATTAAAGAGGCAGGAATAAACACAAACATCTACAACAGAACAGTGCATCAAAGCTGTCTTGGTCAATGGAGTGCCAATAAGACCTGGGACAGTCCATCCTCCCAGGAAACATAGTAACTAATGTAGTGGAAGAAGAAAGCATCTTTTGCATGGTACACTGTACACCACTGTAGGTAAAAAAAAAACAAAACTATAATGACTAGCAGTGTTCAGGAACAAAGATTTTCCAACTTCCACTCAGAGATCTAACAAGAGGTGTAATGAGTGTCTATCCAAGTGTTAAAAGGTTCTATGGTAAGTAAACTACCTAGAGAATTATGTAAACTGCATATTGTTGTGTTGTCCCCACTCCTAAATATCTATTACCTATGTACAGGCAGCACACAAAATCACAGTGAAGTTACCAGAAGAGAACTTCATACAGCAAACCTGTTAGTGTAAAAAAAAAAAAAAAAAAAGCTTTTTATAAGCTCAGTACAGTTATGTAGCAAAGTATCATGGGATCTACTAGGAGGAGCAATGTTAAATCTTAGAGTGGAAAAATCACTGCGGTTTTCCTGTACCACGGCAGCAACTGAAAGGAAAGGCCCTACACCAACAATTTAAAGACACTGTCTTGATAGGCTGTAGTTTACTGAACATAAATTATTCATGTTGCATAAAGCCTACCACGCATACTAGATTTATTAACCTTATTTCTAATAATATTGTTAGTAAGAATGCTGGTGCCCCTTAATCTCCTTTATTTAAGAAAAAAACTGTTGCTGGAGGAACTACTTTACACCGAAAATATGAGTTATCCAAGTATTTAATGACAACATACACAAAGTCAGATACACATGCAGAGGCAGACTTACACTTACGCATGCTTGCACCTGCTCGCACACACACACTTTGAAAATGTGCCCAGCAATTGCACTTTCTTGACTGGATATACCCTTACCTTGCACTGTCATTAAATGAATTAAAAAGATCATAAAGTGCAAAAAACTGCAATTCACCCATCAACACTAACTGCCCGTGATTTGCAGACTATATTAATACATTTATAAAGTAATTCTTCTTCTTTTGGCTTTTCCCGGTTAGGGGGTTGCCACAGCGGAACTCTAGTCCACTAATGATTGGCAGTAGATTTTTACGGTGCCGAGGTGCCAGCTCAACATTCAACCTTCAACGAAGGCACGCCCATTCACGCATGTCTTTCGAAGGCCACTTGACCACGGGGAGGATATGCAGATTCCACACAGAAGGCACTCCAGCCGAGAATCAAACCGGAGAACCTCTTGCTGTGAGGCGACAACACTACCATTGCACCACCGCGGCTTTTAATACATTTATAAAGTAATTATAGAAGTAAATCCCAGTTCAGTAATTTCAGAGACAACTGTTATATTTTAATAAATCCTACATAAATATATTTAGTAAAAGAGACCTTATGTAAGGTCAGGCCTGTGTTTCAGTTAAATGTAGTTTGTTAGAGATGTACAGTATTTTCTTTGCATAGGCCTAGAAATTCAGCCTTATTAACACAGGCCTATATCTTCATTTTATATTTTACATTTTACATGCAGTTTCAATAGAAAGGAAAGGTTTAATATAAATGAATAACCTTCGGTCAAGAATACTGATAATAATAAATTGCACTAACAGAATGTGCAGTACATTTCAGTACAAATAGATCTTTTTTAAGATATTATGAGGCTTGGGAAAAAGAAGTTATGTACTCACCTTAAAATTCCATCTGAGTAGGTAATCTTCATTTGTCAGCAAGTGTGGGTATCGGATCCATATCGGATCCAAGCCGGCAGCTTCAAACAGCTAAGATCCGAACTCCAAGCTCCTCCCCCTTACCCATAATCCCCTGCTAACGCTTCCTGACCTCAGATCGAGTTTGCTTAGTAACACAGAGTATTACAACACAGAAATCAGCTCCAAATCCTAACCTAAGGTTATCTGGAACAAGGGCTAGGAATCCTAGTACGCACTAAAGGTCACGGGGATGGAGGGGGGGTCGGTTGCTGACAAATGAAGATTACCTACTCAGATGGAACGTTTTGGTGAGTACATAACTTCTTTATCTGAAGTAGTTAACTTCATTTGTCCATCAACCTGTGGGACAGAGTCCCCAGTTACACAAACCTTGGGAGGTCCTCATGGAAGGATATTCCGGAGCACTGCAGAGCCGAAGGATGCTCTCCCTTGGAAATTATGTCCAACTTGTAATGATTAATCAACGTATGAGATGAAGCCCAAGTGGCTGTTGAACAAATGTCATCCAAGGAAACTCTGGACCAAAAAGCAGCAGAGGTAGAAATTGATAGAGTAGAATGGGCGTGGACTCCTTCAGGTTCAGGTCGACCAGAACTTTGATATGCAAGCAGGATACATTGGGAAATCCATCTGGACAATGTAACTTTTGATACTGGTTTTCCCAAAGAGGGTTTTGCAAAGGATACAAAGAGTTGGTCAGACTTCCTGTGACCAGTGGTCCTGTGCAGGTAAAATCTTAAATGCCTGTGTACGTCCAGGGAATGCAACTTATAGTCACCTTTGTTCTGGTAATTTGGAAAGAATACTGGTAAATTAATGGATTGGTTGATGTTGGGTTCCGATGCGACCTTGGGCAAAAAGGAAGGATTGGTCCTGAGGGAAACTCTATCTTTATGAAAAACCAAGTATGGCGGTTTGGCGCAAAGGGCTTGAAGTTCCGAAACCCTTCTGGCCGAGGTGATGGCAATAAGAAAGGCCGTCTTCCAAGATAAGAATTTTAGATCCACCGAGGCTGCAGGCTCGAACGGGGGAGCTGTCAGAGATTGGATAACAAGAGTTAAATCCCATGGAGGAACTGGATCTTTAACAGGAGGTCTCAAGAGGAAAGTACCTTTTAAAAAGGTCTTACAAAATTTGGAAGAGGCCAGGGGGCCGAGATCACTTCCCACATGATAGTGGGAGATTGCAGGTAACTGGACTTTGACCGTAGAGGAGCTAGCACCCTGGTCGAATAAGGTTGATAAGAATTCTAGCACTGCTAGTAACGGAGCTGTAAAGGGATCTAAGTTTCTGTGCTCCGCCCAAATAGAAAAACGTTTCCATTTGCTATTATAAACCTTCCTCATAGAAGGCTTATGAGCAGCTACTAAAATAGCCTAGACAGATGACGAGATACCGGGAGTCCTAGCTATCACTGGAACTGGATCAACCAAGCTGTGAGCTTGAGGTTGTCCAGGTTCGGGGTTGTCAACCCTAGTGGGTGAGATATCAGATCCGGAGTGGGATCTAGAACCCATGGGGGGTTCACTAGATGAGACCATAGGCAAGGGAACCACGCTTGACAAGGCCAGAATGGGGCTATGAGGATCACTCTGCTCCCCAACCGACGTGCTTTCTGCAAGAATTTCAGCATTAGGGTAAGAGGTGGATAAGCATAAAGTAGACCGGATGGCCAAACATGCACCAGAGCATCTCTGGGGGATTCCCTTGGTGGGGGAATTAGAGCGAAGTAGTCGCTGCACTTTGCGTTCGAAGGAGACGCAAAGAGATCGCAGCAAGGTTGACCCCATTTGAGGAAAATTTGCTTCGCCACTCTCGGGTTCAGAGACCACTCGTACGGTGAAAGGATTGTTCGACCCAACCTGTCTGCCAAGATGTTCGACCGGCCCGGAATGTGCATTGCTATGAGAAAGCGGTTGGTGGAGATCGCCCATTCCCAAACTCTCATGGCCTCTCGACAAAGTGGGTAGGATCTGGTTCCCCATGTTTGTTGATATACCAGATGACTGACATGTTGTCTGTCTGAACTGCAATAGTCCCACAAGGAAGAAAGGCCTGGAGTGCGTGCAACGCAAGAAGCACCGCTCTCATCTCTAGGACACTGATGTGCAACAAGGTCACCGATTGGGTCCACGTGCCTTGGACGGTTCTGCCCATACAGTGCCCCCCCACCCCAGGCGAGAAGCGTCCGTGGTCACTGTGGTTGGGGGGGGGGGATACAGAAGGGACACCCTTTCTGGAGGTCCAGTGACTGGAGCCACCAGAGTAGGGCTTTCTTGCAAACCCTGCTGAGGGGAATGGGTGAATTCAGTGGATGTTGCAGGATGAACAACTGAACCTGTAGAGTCCATTGTAGTACCCTCATGTTCAGGCGCGCTAAGGGTAGCAGGTTGATAGTTGCCGCCATGGAGCCTAGAGCCCTCAGGACCAATTCCACTGGAAGGGCCGGATAGTTTAGAAGGGCTAGCACGTGGAGTTTCAGGGTCCGAAGTCGGTCCGGAGTCAAAAAGACTTGCAAAAGGTTAGTGTTCTATCTGGCTCCAATGAAGTCTAAGACCTGGGTTGGTTGAAGAGAAGATTTTTCAACATTGATTGTGATTCCCAGATGGGAGGCCAGATGGAGAAAATAATCTCTGGCTGAGCACAGTAGATGCCTTGTGGGGGCGGACAGGAGCCAGTCGTCTAGGTACGGAAAGACCTGTATTCCCTGAAGTCTCAGGTGGGCCGCTACCACTGCTAATACTTTGGTGAACACCCTGGGGGCTGTGGTGAGACCAAACGGGAGGACCCTGAAACTACAGTTTTGTACCTACCATAAATGTAGATGTTCGAGTGCTAATACAGCTGCAGTCATAAGATGGGTTCTCCTGCCGTCAGGCTGGTCCTCGGTCGGCCAAATTCCAAAGTCTAGGTCCGGCGTCGGTTGTCGTCGCTTCTTCCCTGATGTCAGTGCGCCAGGGGTATAAAAGAACCAGCCGACGCCATTTTCTTCAGTTTTTCTTGCCCCAGATGTCAGGTGCCCCCAGAAGGAAGGCAATACATAAATTTGTGTAATAAAGCAATGCAAAATAATCAAAATACAGTAGTTGCAAGCAAATACACCATAAAAGAATACCCCAATCAGGTTGTATGAGGAGGTGTTAGCCAATAGGCCTGTCCCAAGAGGGGAAGGAGGGAGGGAAACCTGGACTGCAGCTGTATTAGCACTCGAACATCTACATTTATGGTAGGTACAAAACTGTACTATGTTCATCGTGCATACAGCTGCAGTCATAACAGATGGGTAGAATCCCAAAGCTAAGAAAGGGGTGGTAGGCACTAGGTGGAACTAGGAGGAGCCAGAATGCCCTGCAAGACTGCAGTGGCAAAGCCTGCTCTAGTTTTGGAGTATAATGGCAGGTGATAGTGCTTGGAGAAGGTATGCACAGAACTCCAAGTGGCTGCTTCCAAAATATCTTTGGTAGGAACTCCTCTGAGGAAAGCTGCAGAGGTAGCTGTGCCCCTTGTGGAGTGAGATCTGATGCCTGCAGGTACAGTTTTACCATGAAAAGAGTAACAAAAGCGTATGCAGTGGGCTATCCATTTTGAGATTGTCTGTTTGGAAATTGGTTTCCCTTGAGCTCCTATAGCATAGGACACAAAGAGCTGTTCTGATTTTCTGAAAGGCTTTGTTCTGTCCAAATAATAACGCAGCTGTCTGTGGATGTCCAAGGAATGTAGTAGTCTCTCCCCTTTGTTTTGAGGATTAGGGTAGAAGGTAGGTAAGTGTATAGCCTGATTCAAAGCTACCCTGGATACCACCTTTGGCATAAAGGACGGGTTTGTTCGTAAGGAAACTCTGTCCTGATGGAAGATGATAAAAGGCTGCACAGCCATGAGGGCTTGCAGTTCAGATACCCTACGAGCTGAGGTGATAGCCAGAAGGAAAGCTGTTTTCCAGGACAAATATTGCAAACCTGTTGAGGCAGCTGGCTCAAAAGGAGGCAAGGTCAGTTTTTCTAGAATGAAGCTGAGATCCCAAGCAGGTATTGGTTGTTTCCTTGGGGGTTTTATATTCTTAGCCCCTTTGAGGAACTGTCTTAAGAGGGGGTGAGAGAATAAAGTTGGATCAGTGTTGTATTCTGCAGAAATGGCTGAGGCGTGGATTTTGATGGAGGAGAATGAAAGTCCGCTGCTTAGCAGCTCAGCCAGATACCGTAATATTTGAGGTAAATTCAGTTTTCCAGGATTCTGGCCCTTTTTCTCATTCCAGGCACAAAACAGTTTCCATTTTGCGGAGTAAGCTTTTCTAGTAGATGGCCTTCGGGCCTCCAAAATGACATCCTGCACCTCCTTGGAGAGTAGGGTGTGTTGTGATGTTAAGGAATCTTCCAAGCGGCCAGACTGAGTGTTTTCAGCTGACTGTGAAGAGTTTTGAAGCTGTGCTGAGTCAGAAGAAGAGGCATTAGAGGTAGGGTCCATGGAGGGGAATGCGTCAGGCTCCTCAGGAGTGGGTACCAGTGCTGTCTTGGCCAGTCTGGAGCAATGAGAATCATCTTTGGTCTGTTTGCTCTGGTTTTTAATAGAACTTTGGGAAGCAGAGGAAGAGGTGGAAAGGCATAAACTGTCATGGTTGTCCAAATGAAAGAGAGAGCGTCCACTCCCCAGGCCTGTGGATGAAAAGTCCTTGAGCAGAATTTTGTCAATTGGTGATTTTTGTGGGAGGCAGAGAGATCTATGTCTGACTTTCCCCATGCTTGAATTATCTCTGTAAAAACTTGAGGATGCAACTTCCATTCGTGTGGATCTGTCAAATTTCTGCTTAGGTTGTCTGCCAGCGTGTTTTCCTTGCCTGGCAAGTACTGTGCTTGAAGTTCGATTTGTAATTCCACAGCCATGTTCCAAAGTGACATGGCCAGCCTGCATAGGGGGTATGAATGGGTTCCTCCCTGTTTGTTTATGTACCACATTACTGTGGTGTTGTCTGTCCTTATCAATAGTTGACCTGGATGCAGAAGGTCTTTGAAATCCATAATAGCATTTATTACTGCTAGCATTTCCTTTTGATTGATGTGAAGGTACTTTTCTTTTTGGGACCATTTGCCCTGAATGCACCGATTTGTCATGTGCACCCCCAGGCGTAATCCGAGGCGTCTGTTGTGATGACTTGATTTGCTTGAGGCTTGCAGAATGGGAGACCTGTGTTTGTTTGGCATGCTTGAGCCCACCACAGAAATTCCCTTTGAAGACATGGAATTAGTGGTATTATTGTTTCCAAACTGTGGCTGTGTTGAGACCATAGGTTTTTCAGGTACCATTGAAGTTTCCTCATATGCAGCTTTGCACATGGGATTAGTAGGATGCAAGATGAAATGAATCCCAGAGCCTGCAGGATTTTCCTTGCAGTCAGCCTGGTGAAATTTGCTAGTGTTCTGAAGTATTGAGTTAGTTGCCCCTGCTTCTCTGGTGTGAGGTAGGCCATCTGGGTGTTTGTGTCCAAGTTGGCACCCAGGACAATTATTTTCTGAGAAGGTATTAGCCTTGATTTCTTTTTGTTGACTGTGTATCCCAGAGAATTCAACAACATTATTACAAAAGCCAGATGTTTCAGAAGTATGTGCTTGCTGTCCGCTTGGATCAGGCAGTCGTCCAAATATGGGTATATTTGTATTCCTTGAAGTCTGCAGTAGGCAATTACTGATGCCAGGCATTTCGTGAATACTCTGGGCGCAGCAGATAAGCCAAAGGGCAATGCAGAGAATTGATAATGGGTTGAACCTGCAAGAAATCTGAGGTATCTTCTGTAATTTTGTCTGATTGGGACATGCAGGTATGCCTCCTTGAGGTCCAATGTTACCAGTCAAGACTCCTTGCCCAGCATGGGAAGAAGCTGCTGTAATGTGAGCATCCTGAATTTTGGTACGAGTAAAAATGTGTTTAGGATGGACAGGTCCAAAATAGGTCTCCAATCTTTTCCCTTCCTTGGTACCAGGAATAGTCTGGAATAAAAACCTTGACCTTGTTCGTGAGTAGGTACCTCTTGAATAGCTTTCATGTCCATGAGATCTGAAATTTGTCTTTGCGCCTCTGCCCTTTGATTGTGTGGCAGGTTTGGCATGCCTCTCATTTTTGGAAGGGTGTGAAAATGGAATCGGTAGCCTCTGTTTATAATGTCCAGGATCCATTTGTCTTTTGTGACAATATGCCAATTTTTTGAAAATAATGCCAGTTTCCCGCCTAAGGGTGCTGCCATTTGAGCCTTGCTTGGCATGCAAAGGGGAAAGTCATTGGGCTTGCTTTCTGAATGGCTGCAAACTATCCTCATCACCTCTTTGTGTAGGAGCTTGCCATTGTCTGCCTCTAAACGATCCTTGAGATTGCCCTCTGCCCCTCGGGCGCCTGTATCTACCTCTTTGGGGTTTGTCCGTGGCTGGAAAGGACCAATTTTTGGAAGGCCAATTTCTACTGAAACGTCGAGGTTGTACCTGTAGAAAATCCTTCACTGTTTGCATTGATTTAGCCTTTTCCTCCATTTTCTTTAATACCTCCTCAGCTTTAACACCAAATAATACATCATTTTGTAGAGGGGCATCTAGTAATTAAGCTTTGACATGATCTGGTAAGGTTTGCTCCTTGAGCAAGGCATGTCTACGTATGACTGATCCTGTTACAGCAACTCTACATGAGGCCTCTAGAGCATCAAAACCACATTGCAAGGTATGTTTACCCACTTGTTCTGCACTATGCATCAAATCCTGCAACTCCTTCAAGTCTGGTTGTTCAGGTTGTGATATTTTACTTCTCAACTGTGATAACAGAAACTGTTGGTACTTTAGCATATGGAACTGGCAGTTTAATGCCCTCATGGTTAAGGTGGCCGAGGTGTATACCTTTTTTCCCCACCTTTCTAAGGATCTGGAATCTCTCTCGGAAGGTAATGGGTTTTTAGCAGTGGATTCCCTTGGGGCCCTGTGAGATAGTTTCTGGGTCAGCCGCATGGCTTTTGTATAAAAATTGGTGTGAGTCAGGAACCCGGTAGTACCTGTCAGGCTTGACTGGGGCTGGAGGTAAAGAATCCGGGTTAAGGCAGGCCTCCGAGTATACATCATCTAGTATGTCTAAGACAGGAGGTACAGCCAGAGGCCTGTGCTGGGGTAGCAAGAGAAAATCCCTAAGCCTTTTCTTGGAATCTGAGTACTCTTGGCCTTCCCAGTGGAAGTGTTCCCTTAAGGTATGCAAGGTTTCCCCAAATGAGAAATCCTCTGGGGGGGGGGGGCAGAGGGAATGGACTCCTCAGCATCAGAATCTTCAAAAGGGGAGTAAGAATGTTCCTGTTCATCAGAGTGATCTGAAATAATGGAGGCCTGGTCAGAGGAGGGGGATTCTTCCTCCACTCTGGGCCTTTTGTCCGGGGGGGGTTGAGAACCCCTGATAAGAGTAATCAAATCCTCAGCCATTTTAAGCATCTGTTTTTTAGGCATGGGGTCTGGAGAAGGGCCCTGTGGAGTTTGTTTCTTAGAATGCATGGCTGCTTTAGACTTAGTGAAAGCCTTGATAGAAAAAGAAGATGAAGGTCTGAAGACACCTTGAGAGGAGGCAGACCTGTCTACATTTTGAGATTCACCACCAAGACTGGCTTCGGTATCTGTAGTCGGGGTAAGGGCCGAGGAGCCTGCGACCTCGGGCACAGAAGACACCGCCAATGAAGTGTCGTCAGTAGACAGGGGCTGCGTAGGCACCTCGCTGAGAACCGGACCACCCTTAGTCGGCTTTGGCGTGGTGTCGGTAGAGGCCGCGGACCTCGTGTGTCGGTCCTTATCTTTGCGTTTTTTAGACAAAACTGGAGTCGGAGTATCCGACGACATAATATAGTTCAATTTTCTGCCAAAAAAGTGCTGGGCAAACTCCGCCCGACGCTTAATGGTGCGTTTTTGAATGAAGCACAAAAACGACAGACCGAGACGTCGTGGTCTGGGCCTAAGCAAGGAATGCAGAGGGAATGAAAATCCTTATGCGGTATTTGCTTCCCACAAGAAATACAATTATTAACTTTGTCTGACATCGGTCTGAGGCAAGAAAAGTTTCCCCAACGGGGTATTTAGCTTTCAAGAAGACTTTGGTTGCTAAATTTTCGTAATTTCAGGAGCTGGCTGACCGGCACTTGCGAACTGCTTCTGCTTCGGGCACCGCACGGCAAGAAAGACTGAAGAAAATGGCGTCGGCTGGTTCTTTTATACCCCTGGCACACTGACGTCAGGGAAGAAGCGACGACAACTGACGCCGGACCTAGACTTTGGAATTCGGCCGACCGAGGACCCGCCTGACGGCAGGAGAACCCATCTGTTATGACTGCAGCTGTATGCACGATGAACATCTGGTAGTGGCTGGCTCCTAGCTGGAAGTGGAGAAACCTTCTGGATCACCTGTCCATCAGAATGTGGTACTACGCGTCCTTGAGGTCTATGGAGCACATCCAGTCGTTCTCCTGCAGGAGTGGGAGAATGGATTGAATGGTGACCATCCGGAACTTCTCTTTGGCCACTGACAGGTTTAGAAAGGATAAATCGAGGATTGGTCTCAAGTCCCCCGTCTTTTTTGGCACCAAAAAGAACCTGGAGTAAAAGCCTGATCCGGATTGGTCTGGGGGGATGTGCTGGATTACTGTTTTTTCTAGCATCTGGAGAATTTCTAGGTGCCTCAAGAAATGCCCCCCCGACTGCCTCCAGAGTGGAGCAGTCGGGTAACCCTTCAGGGTTGCTGCGCGGGCCGATCAGAAAAGGGTTCTCTTGACCCGAAATTCTTCGGTCCCCCTCTGCCTCTGGGCTGGCGTCCACCTTGTCCTCCTCTGCCTCTGAAGGATGAGGGGTCCAGAGTGAAAACGGGACTGTTGAGATTTCCGGAACCACATCTTCTTCTGTCCCTTTTGGTTCCTAGAGAAGGACCTCTGGGGAGCAGAGAAGCGGACTCTGACGGCAGACAACGTCTTCTCGTCTTTCTCGCTCTAGGCCAGTGTGTCGCGTACGGTCTTGCCAAAGAGCAAAGAACCATCAAATGGAGCATTAGCAAAGGACGCCTTGAAGGGTTCTGCAAAATCGCAATGGTGGAGCCAAGCATGCCGTCGTAAGACAATGCCCGCTCCGCTAGCTCTAGCGGCCCCTTCCATGGCATGGGAGAGGAGCTGCATAGAGGTGTTAGAAATGGATTTGAGAGTGGCCATTCGGGTAGAGAATACTTTCTTATCCTCGGCCGACATGGACTCTGGGGGCGACCCGGCGTATTCTTTGACGAGATCCCGCTGGAGTCGTATCACGTGTGCCATATAATTCAGCGACCTTACCGAGAAGGTGGCTGAAGCGAACATCCGCTTCCCCAGACGGGTCCATCGTCCGAGACTCCTTGTCTGGAGGATGGACCGAGGAACTCTCCTGGGCCAGTTCCTTTTTAGTGGTGGCTGCCACCAACATGGCATCTACTGGAGCACCCTTGCTCCAACATGTCCTATCGGAAGTGGGACTAAGAATTTTATCAGGCCTCTTGGGAATGGGCTTCACAGTGTACAGCTCCTTCCATGCCCTGGTAGTAATCAGGTCTACCAGGGTTCGGCGGGAGGGGACACCCAAGAGGTAGACGGGCCTGCGTCAAACGCCTCCAGAAACACAGACTCATCCGAGGAAGGTTTTTGGGCAGACCACCCCCCTCTAATTCGAAGCATTTCCATGATGTCTCCGAAGGAGACGTCTTCGGGGGGGGTGACCTTGGGGAACCTTCCCCTTCCTCTAAATCTGTGTCTGTTGTCAAGGACTCAGGTGAGTCCAAGTGCCTCCTCTTGCACTTACGTTTGTGAGGAACCTCCTCGGGGGGGCTTTCCAAAGAGGCCTCACCAACTACATCTTGTTCCTCCAAGGGAACTATCTGGGACGTAGGCGCAGGCTGTCCCTGGGGCCGGGTGATGGAAGGTAGGCCCGTCTGAGAGGGAGTGCAGGGTGGAGCCGTAGCAGAAGCCTGGGGCCTCGAATCCCTCAATAGAACCCTCTCCACAACATCGAATGCCGAAGGGGAGCTGCTCTCCCTGGGATCCGAGAGCAGTCCCCCCAGATCCGATGTGTGGATCGGAGCCGGTGCTGAAGCAATCAGATCCGAAGGGCCAGTATGCTCCGACCGAGATGGAGCCGAAGACGCACTGACACCTCCGGATCCGAAGCTCAGCTCCTCTCAGCTCCGAGAGCTCAGATCTGAAAAGGGACCCGACAAACTCGAGGATGCCGTTGGCGCTGAAGTACGAGGTACTACTGGAGCCGACACTCCCCCGGCTCCGATGCTACCCGGCTCCGAACCCCGGAAGTGGGTTGGAGAAGGAGCGATCGGGGTGAAAAAGGGGGTCAAGCTCCCCCCGGAGGGGGGGGGGGAGGCAGGAGCACTCCCATCTG